>NC_079897.1:12665273-12681592 GCF_024868665.1 Triplophysa rosa | reverse complement strand
AGAGTTCCACAGCTTTAGTAAAGCGGAAGATCATAAGCTACTTTTAAATATTTCCTTCAAGAAACGTGGAGGTGGGCTTTGCATTGTATACTGCATCTACAATTTGCAAACTCAAAGGCTATCCAAGATATGACTTTGCTCATCAGAACAGCAACGAATGGCTCCATCTAATACAAGTGCATGGCCATCAATTTAAGATTGTCAAAAACACATTTTAGCTTTTATTGAGTGCAGTGGATCAGTGAATTTCATCTAAAGCGAATCTATACATTTCAGTAAAAACAAGCTGCTAACTAAAACTTGAACTCAGATCAATGTTGTTGTGTCATGACCAACAGTTTCAGAAGGCTAACAGATAAAGTTGAAACTTTTTTTACAAACATTGATTGATTAGACTTGTGTGGATAACTTGAATGGACAAATGTGAACTTTTGAACCACCAAAAAAGGCAATTCCCTTGCAGATGTAATACTTTTTCTGGTTTTTTTAGTATATTGTATTAAAGTAATCAATTAAACCAGTCTCATTACGTTCCTGTAGTGATGTTTGATTTTTTTTTCCCCTGAGAAGATGCAGCAAAAGTAGAAACTAGGTCGTCTCACCTCACTCTCTTAAGGACTTTTATATTTGCATTATATTATCTATGTTCCATTTTATTTTGCATTTTGGAGTTACTTTTGATTTAAGATAGATATCATCACTGTCGGGTGGAAATCTCGTAAATTTATTTTCCATTATTATTATTGGTCACTCTTTGTTTACCACTACTGTAAGGTTTTGGCATTGTTATTTAAATAAAGCCTTCTGAAAGTGACTGCTTTCATTTTATTTTCAGGCAAAATGTGTTTTATACATCAAATTACAAAATTTATGGATTTTTATTACAAATTTTTTACAATACAGCTTTTATTTTCTGTGTGCTAAGCATAATCACCTTTATAATTGTATTATGATGGTGTTAAATGACACAAAAATAACACAAATTACATCAATTATAGTCTGATGCCTTAAGATTCAAGTACCAACAGGCTGCGTCACAAAATTGAACACTAAGTAAATATCTCTGTATTGTGAGATTTGCTTATTGGTTGTCCTGAACTGAGCCATGTCATGATAGCATACACTCCATCCACATGAGGGACTGTTACTCCAGTGTTTTACTCCTCCAATGAGTCCTCAAGCGCTGTCTTGCTCCAAAAGGTCCTAGGATAAAAGAAATATGCAAGTTGAAGTATGCATCGTTCTGTGCGTTTTTAATCATAACATGGACACCTGGTTTCAAAGCTGATTGGGGTAAGATTCTGCTTTAAACAATGTCCATCTTTTTTACACATTTTGTCTATTAAGACAGACCATTTTAAATGTTTAAACCGTTTCCTATGTACACACGAGTGTAATCTCATGCTCTTTGATGTAATTCCTTGCATCCAAGCAAAATTCACAAAACTGACAAAACATCTGTTCCCCGGTAACAATACGTTCAATTAGCACTTATTACTGATTTAATGCACTACTGTGAGAAAAGACGCTGCATGATGTGCTCGTCTAAATGAGTAAAGATACGCATGGCATAATCATTGTCATGAGCTAGCAACATCACACATTTACACCAATACAGTCTTTATTTCTAAATACACAGCCAATATTCTTAAATAACTTAATAGAGTAACTGTAAACTATAGCACCGCTGACTAAACCCAGCTAACAGGACACATGTAAACTTAACGGACTATATGGTCGAATCGGACAACAAATTACTTAATAAAGCTGGCAGAGCGTACTCATAACAGATATAAGAAGTGTATCTGAACACTCAGTAACATATAATTATGTTAAATTACCTGTGTACCTTGTCCGGGATTTGCAGATGATGGTTATGTCACGATCACAGAGGAAGAACCCAGATGCAGGCAGGCAGTAAGGGGTTAATGCACAAGACTTTATTTACAAATACAAAAACGTAAAACAAAAACCTACGGTGGGGAAAACAAGACACGATAACAGGGGGAAATGAAATAACAGGAAAACAGGAACATAAACTGACTAAACTAAACCAACAAAGACTAAGCACTACACAAGACCAAATACAATAAACTAACACTAACTAGACTCACCGAAAACATCTCTTGCACTAATTTCAGGAGAAACGCGGCTGAGGATGTAGTCAACATCGTGCTGGAAATAATGCAAAATGCAAGTCGACATAATTACAAACATGTACAAAAAAACAATGCTGGTAAAGAAATTTAACTTACTGTGTTGACTATTGCAGAGATGCATGTCCAGCAATCCATACAGTTGGATGTCTTGATGCAAGAGGCCAAGCACTGATGCAACTCAAAATGTTGCATGGAGAACAACTGCTTTCCTAGAGAAAAACAAGTGACATGAATTATACAAAGCAAAACGCTTTGGTTACGGATGTAACCTCTGTTCCCTGATGGAGGGAACGAGACGTTGTGTCGAACCGACAGATGGGGTTCCTATGGAAAACACCACGGCACTGTGCCGCGTCACAATCTCTAGCAAACGATGCTGACTGGCCTAGGTGTGTCAGACATGAGCGCTAGCGTGAAATTGTAACCATCCAGTGGAGAGGTAGGGGGTCCCAGAGCTTTTTGACCAAAGGTGGGAAGCCCCTGCCACCGGCCGTCACGGGCGGAGGCCTTCTTCTCTAACTACGAGAAGCCGCCCGGCACCGTAAGGGCCACTGGAGAAGCGCTATTTCCTCGCTGAGGAAACGCGCTACGGAAGCCACTTCCTGCCGTAGGGAGGAATTCAGTGGAGACACCAACATGGTCTCTCCGGCAGGGGAGAAATCATGGGAGGAATGTGCGGACTGAAAGGGAGTACCGCAAGAGGTGGAGCCCACATAGGGAAGGTCATGGGTTACCATCCTGGGAACCAGACCATGAAAATACATCATAGGGAACCGCCCTGCTGGGGGGTTACTACGTGTGGGGCACTAGGTCCGGTTACAGCCATACACTAGATAACTCAGTTGATATCCCGACCTGAGGAGGTAGGGCTGCTCCGCCCAGTGCTTAGTGATGGATGGACTGCCTATTCTTCACCCGAGGCGGATTCAGCCTTCTCGCGCCCCTTAGGAACCTAATGAACAGGTCGTGCTGTCCTAGAGACTTACCAGCAACTGGTTCGTGATGAGCGGCAATGGTGGCTACATACACTTTCAGTGTGGAAGGGGAGAGATTACTCTCGAGTCTCTCTTGTAGGAAGGACAGCACGTTCCCGATCGAGCAACTCCGTGGGTCTTCTCTTCGAGAAGAGCAGCCACTTATAGGCATATAGCCGCCTCTGTGTGCTAGAGCATCCGTGTCGAGGGGGGCCTCGGGCAGGGTGTACCATAGAGAGTAATGGGTGGTGTCCAGGGAGGTAAAACAGGTCTACCTGAGCCTGCCCAAACTGCACCCAAATGAGCTGGACTGCGCGGGGGTGGAGCCGCCACTCTCCGCGAGGCATCGACTGAAGACAGAGCGCATCGGCTGTCTGATTCAGGTCGCCTGGTATATGTGTGGCTCGCAGGGAGCTGATCACCTGCTGACACCACAGGAGGAGGCGTCGGGCGAGTCGTGTTAACTGCCGTGAGCGAATGCCACCCTGGTGTCTATGACGTATATCGCTAGTTGCGTCTGTCCGACCGGACCAGCACGTGCTTGTCCTGCACGAGAGGTTGTAGCCTCTTCAGTGCAAGTAGCACAGCCAACAACTCTAGGCAGCTGATATGCCAGCGCAGGCAGGGCCCCGTCCATCGCCCCGACACTGCGTGCCTGTTGCACACGGCACCCCAACCCTGCAGGAAGCTGTCCGTCGTCACCACAACGCACCTCGTAACCTGCCCGAGAGGGACCACTGTCTGTAGAAAGGTCATGGAAGACCAGGGGGTTAGGGTACGTCGACAGAGAGGCGTGATGACCATACGCCTGCTGCCGGTGTGCCACACTCTCCAGGGAACTCGACTCTGTAGCCAGTGTTGGAGCGTTCTCATGTGCATCAACCCAAGGGGTATCACCCCCGCCGAGGATGCCATGTGTCCCCGGAGCCTCTGAAATTGTTTCAGGGGGACCGCTGACTGCTTGAAAAGGTTCAGGCAGTTCAACACTGACTGTGCGCGCTCGGTAGTCAGTCGAGCTGTCATGGAGACAGAGTTGAGTTCAATACCTAGAAAAATGATTATCTGCACAGGGGATAGCTTGCTCTTTTCCCGGTTGACCTGTAGTCCCAAATGATCTAGGTGCCAGAGCACCAGGTCTCTGTGTGTACACAACAGATCTCGCGAGTGTGCCAAGATGAGCCAGTTGTCGAGAAAGTTTAGTACCCGCACACCTCTCTCCCTGAGGGGAGTGAGGGCGGATTCCACGACCTTCGTAAAGACTCGTGGGGACAGGGAACATTGTAAGACCCATTGAACATCTCGGCTAGAGGGAAGAGCTCGATCGCTTCCTTCGCCAGAAGGGTGGCGACCTCGGCCTGAAGCACGGGAGCATCTTTGCCTCTGACTGAGGTTGAGAGGATGCCCCGAAACTTGTGGGGGCGTCTGGCGAATTGGATCGCATAGCCGAGACGGATCGTATCCCGTAGCCACTGTGACGGTTTGGGAAGCTCTAGCCAGGCTACCAGGGACCGAGACAGGGGGGCTATGGGTACGATCTGATTCATCGACCTCCCGGGGGGTGGTTCGATGGCTGGCAGTGCAGATACCTCGCCGTGGGGAGGCCCCCGGGGAGGATATCTGCTATGCTGGCTCCATTTGAGAGTGCTGAGGGCTGCAGAGTATGCTCCAAATTGCGTCTCGCCATGACGCAACATCGGGTTGCCGAACACCGTCGTGCAGAGGGTGAGAGCGGCTGTCAAAAACAACCAGAGAGAGAGGAAACTCTTTTTGTGAGAAAGTTGGCGCTAGGCCCCCGGAGGGACTGATGATGTTGGGACGGGGTAGGGACCGTCCCGGATCAACCGACCAGCGATGGTCGGTCGGATGGTGGTCGGGCCTGATGGTGTCAATCTCCCTGAGGTCCTCCCGTCAGGGCCGCTTCTGCTTCCGCGACGGCTGCTGAGGGGGCGGTGGTCTCCTCCTCGACGTCCTCTCCCGGGGGCCGCCAGGGCGGGGGCACCGGAGCCGCTATTGAAGAGGGCCGGGGCTGCTGGTGAGCTGATGCCGCACGGGATCTCGAAGGCCGAATCGCCGCGGGATAGGATGTGGCTAATCGCCTCCATCTTCTTCTTTACTGCCGAGAACTGCTGGGAAAAGTCCTCGATAGTGTCACCAAACAGCCCAGCCTGTGCGATGGGTCACGCATCTGCGCAAGGTTGAGCCAGAGGTGCCTCTCCTGGACCACAAGTGTGGAAGTCGCCCGGCCCAGGGCCCGCCTGGTCACCTTGGTCGCCCGTAGGGCGAGGTTGGTGGCGGTGCGGAATTCCTGCATCAATCCTGGGTCGGTCTTACCCTCGTGGAACTCTTTCAACGCCTTGGCCTGGTGAACCTGCAGGATGGCCATGGCGTGGAGAGAGGAGGCAGCTTGGCCCGCAGCAGTGTAAGCCTTCGACACCAGAGATGCCAAAAACGTAGACGCTTTGGACGGGAGTCTAGGTCGACCTCTCCAGGTGGACACAGGTACACCGCGACTGCACGTTCCACCTGGGGCACGTCGACGTAGCCTCTAGCTGCCCCGCGATCGAGAGGAGTAAGGGCTATGGAACTAGTCTGACATGAACGAGCCGAAAAGGGGGCGTTCCAGGTCTTACTAAGTTCCTCATGCACTTCCGTGAACAATGGAACCGGAGCTGGGCGCGGCTTGGAGTCGCGCTCTGACCTGACGTACCATGTGTCCAGCCGCGAGTGTTGGGGAAGGGGCGGTGCGGTGCACTGCAGCCCAATGCTCATGGCGGCCCGGGAAAGACGGGGTGGGACCGCCTCTTGGGGAACGGTCAGACGAGCGAGACAGGGTGCGAGCGGTCCGCGAGCGCTTGGCTGACGGATTTACACTCACAATAATCCCCATATCACCTTCACCGCAGCGGACAGCAGGGCCGTAGCCACTGCTGTCATGGAACGGGAAGCAGACAAGGTGGTGGCTGGCTCTCGAAAGAACATAGCAACTTGTGATCGCAATGTCTGGATTGCCATCCGCCCGCAGTGCAGGCAGGACGTATCCATGAAGGCTTGAGCGTGCTGGAGACCCAAACACTTGAAGCAGACATCGTGTCCGTCCCCCTCCTCGATGAGAGTATCACACCCACGAGAACAGCGGGACATGCCACTGGAGAAATTTAGCTCTTTTAGAAGTCTCGAACACCTCTGAAACCGCCGAGACACCCAGGGGAAGTCGCTGCAGGAACGGACAGTCTGCTGCACCACGTCGTAAGATTCCAGCAGTAATTCAGCGTAGAGTTTTGAAGTCTCAAAGTCGATCATACAAATGAAGGCTCCGAAGAACAAAAGGTGAATGAATGCAGCACAGCGTCTCCCTTTTATACCCGGATATTCGGGGACAGAGTCCGGCATGCAAATTTAATTCGCCAGTTTCATTGGCCTTTTCTAAACTAGTCAGAAGATGATAGGTTCTCAAGACAAACCCCATCTGTCGGTTCGACATAACGACGAGAGACTGACATAAAGGGAACTACTAATAAATATCTTTTGAATGTTTTTTAGTTGTAACAATTGTTGAAAACAATTATAGCACAAGACTGCAAGGTAAATTAAAATGGGTCTACTTATGAAACCATTGCAATAACGTTTAGTATTTAAATGGCAGTTATCCTGGATAACGTTTATTACTGATAGATGGTTACCAGCCAGAATTTCTCAACATTGGTCAACTAATGTTACCCTTACCCAGAAAAGCGTGAGAAAGCGTGAGAAAAGAAGCTAACATTACACGATGTGCTCGTCTAAGTGAGTTAAGATACGCATGGCATTATCATTGTCATGAGCTACAAACATCACGAATTTACACCAATTCAGTCTTTTTCTAAATACACAGCCAATAATCTTTATTGATTTATTGAAATAATCTTTATCTACTTTAATAGAGTAATGTTAACTGTAAACTATAGCACCGCTGACTAAATCCAGCTAACAGGACACATGCATGTTAACTTAACGGACTATATGGTCGAATCAGACAACAAATTACTTAATAAACCTGGCAGAGTTTACTCATAACAGATATAAGAAGTGTATCTGACACTCAGTAATGATATAATTACACTGCGTTCCAAATTATTATGCAAATTGGATTTAAGTGTCGTAAACATTTAATTTTATATTGTTCAATTAAACTTATGGATGGTATTGTGTCTCAGTGCTCTTTGGATCACTGAAATCAATCTCAGACACCTGTGATAAGTAGTTTGCCAGGTGAGCCCAATTAAAGGAAAACTACTTAAGAAGGACGTTCCACATTATTAAGCAGGCCACAGGTTTCAAGCAATATGGGAAAGAAAAAGGATCTGTCTGCTGCCGAAAAGCGTCAAATAGTGCAATGTCTTGGACAAGGTATGAAAACATTAGATATTTCACGAAAACTTAAGCGAGATCATCGTACTGTGAAGAGATTTGTGGCTGATTCAGAGCACAGAAGGGTTCGTGCAGATAAAGGCAGAATGAGGAAGGTTTCTTCCAGACAAATTCATCGGATTAAGAGAGCAGCTGCAAAAATGCCATTGCAAAGCAGCAAACAGGTATTTGAAGCTGCTGGTGCCTCGGGAGTCCCGAAAACCTCAAGGTGTAGGATCCTCCAGATGCTTGCAGTTGTGCATAAACCTACTATTCGGCCACCCCTAACCAATGCTCACAAGCAGAAACGGTTGCAGTGGGCCCACACATACATGAAGACTAATTTTCAAACAGTCTTGTTTACTGATGAGTGCCGTGCAACCCTGGATGGTCCAGATGGATGGAGTAGTGGATGGTTGGTGGATGGCCACCATGTCCCAACAAGGCTGCGACGTCAGCAAGGAGGTGGCGGAGTCATGTTTTGGGCTGGAATCATGGGGAGACAGCTGGTGGGCCCCTTTAGGGTCCCTGAAGGTGTGAAAATGAACTCTGCAAGGTATGTAGAGTTTCTGACTGAGCACTTTCTTCCATGGTACAAAAAGAAGAACCATGCCTTCCGTAGCAAAATCATCTTCATGCATGACAATGCACCATCTCATGCTGCAAAGAATACCTCTGTGTCATTGGCTGCTATGGGCATAAAAGGAGAGAAACTCATGGTGTGGCCACCATCCTCCCCTGACCTCAACCCTATTGAGAACCTTTGGAGCATCCTCAAGCGAAAGATCTATGATGGTGGGAGGCAGTTAGCATCAAAACAGCAGCTCTGGGAGGCTATTCTGACATCCTGCAAAGAAATTCAATCAGAAACTATCCAAAAACTCACAAGTTCAATGGATGCAAGAATTGTGAAGGTGATATCAAAGAAGGGGTCCTATGTTAACATGTAACTTGCCCTGTTAGGATGTTTTTGATTGAAATAGCTTTTGATTTCAGTAAATATGACCTCCTAATGCTGCAAATTCAACAAATGACCATTTTCAGTTTTTTACAACCTATGAAATGTTTTCAAACTCTGTTGTGCATAATAATTTGGAACAGTGCATTTTGAGTTTTTCATTTTTTAAATAAATACTGTTGTCAGTGGGAGGTTTGTTCAATAAAATTCCAAATGTACCCTAACTGTTGATTACTTAAAAATTATACTGACTGTCATTTGCATCGACAAATTAGGAAAACCAGAGAAAGATATCATTTGCATAATAATTTGGAACCCAGTGTATGTTCAGTTAGCTGTGTACCTTGTCCGGGATTTGCAGATGACGGTTAGGGTATGCCGCGAGTTGCGTTTGAAGTGACGTCAACACCCTCTTCGACTGATTGGCTAGAGGAGGATCTGTCAATCTAGAACTAGTGGACCAATGGTGAAGCAAAAGCCTGCCCTAATTACTGTGAAACTCGAACTGCAGCATTTGGAAAAGCAAGCGCAGAACGTGGAAAAACAAGCAAGTGAAAAAATAATGTATGCGTAGAAAAAATGAAAATACAAGCAGAAAATATCAGAGAACACAAAAAGGAGTAAAACAATCTAGGAAAACATTATTTTGTGTGCGATTTGGACAACTTTGTCTTTATGTATTAATTCTGTACAATATAATTTAAAATGTGTTTAAAGTTCTGACTTGCGGTTAAAAAATGTTGATTTACGCTTATTATTTTACACTTAGCATATTTTTAAATATGCCCGCAATACTTTTGGCGGGATTATGATCCCATAGACTTCCAGTGCAATCAGTGTATCGTCTGAAGAACACTGACAACAAATGTAGGCTACTATTAGTGTTGCATAGCCTCTGCACAGTTTAATGAGCCACACGTAAAAAGCTCATGTAATCACTTCTTCATTAGATACAATCAGAATATCAGACTCTAACAACTTACCAAACAAAACTCTGAGTGTCGAACACTGGACATATACTATACCTAAACATCAAATCAAAGTCTAGAAGATCATGTTAACCATGGGCGTAGCTAGCACTATTGATTCAGGGCTCTAGCCCCGAATGTTTTGGCCTGGAAATATAATAATAGGAATTCAGTAACTGGACGTTTAAAATTCGCTGCTGAGGCTGTGTACACGATGCTGACTGCAGCCTCTCTCCCACACGCGCCGAGTCTGACACACACACAGCACGCACAAACACACACACACACACACACACACACACACGCACACACACACACACACACACGCACCACGTGACTGATTTCAACCTATCCCTAGAACATCACCATGCAGTTGAGCTGCTCGACGAAATAAAATATAACAGTGTGAGGGCAGAGAAGACAACAGAACGGTGCCAAGAAACAAACACATTTTCTTTCATTTTGGCAGAAGACTAAGAAAGGTATAAACTTTAGTGTGCGAGTACACGCAGACGAAAATGTACACCTATAACTCATGATATAAAAATCCGGATTATCACAAAAAGCCCGCACAGTTTTTCGTGATTCTGCTAATTGTGGCATAATCTTAATCAAAGTCAATGCAAAGATAGCAAAAATGTATTTTATCATTATTTTTACGAGGATAATGCACAGATGTTGCCCGTCGCTCATGTGAGGTCAGTGAGGGGTCTGTGTGAACCTTTCTTACCTGGCTGCTGCTTCACGTAAGTGCCAAGGTCCGGGCGAAGCAATAATATCCTAATATATGACAGCTTAGTGGAGCAATACTGTTTTGTATTCCTAATTGTAAAAAAAACATCATCCTTGAGCAAATGCTTCCCGTCAGCGCGCAGATCTTGTCTTTCAGGCTTATTGCTTAAATGGTAAAATACACATATAATTATGTCAAAATGTCAGTCGAGTTATTTAAACACAATCGGGAATGAAGTAAACAAACAGTTTTTGGGAAACTTTTTGGGACGTGTATCACTGGATCAGCGCTTTACCGCAAGTGTAAAGTGCTGGCAGCTCATTCACACCAGCAGTTATTAGGCCACTGGCTGTTTGTGTTTACTTAAAAATTTACTTAAAAACCTTTCATTTTTTATTTATATTAGGTTAAGCATTATCAATTATAGTTATTAAGTATTTCTATTCATATAAATGCTAGTATTTAAGTAATTAAAGTTGTAAAAAAACATTACAAATATTTACACAATTTACAAACAAGGAAAAATCCTTAAGGAACTGACTGTTAATTTCATGCATTACTATCGCCCAGCTCATAAACGTGAAAGCACTAACGCATTACAAACATTACCATATGTTTTTTTTTGGTCAAGTCAAGTCTCGAAGATATACTCTGTGATGGTTCCACCATAAAAAAACGAACAGGAAAAATACATGGATAAAAGAATCATAAAGAACTTTGAAAAGTCCACAAGAGAATGAAGTACAGTAGACATAAGTAGCTAGACATAGATAACAATGGGTCAGATGTATAAAGTTTCATATGATTATTTTGTGTTTGATAATATATTGCATAAATGTGTTCATGCAAAGCATATTTTCCTTGAGAAGAATAAATGTAAAATGTATGTGATTATTTTGTGTTTGCTTAGGGCTGTCAACCGATTAATCGCGATTAATCGCATCCAAAATAAAAGTTATATATCTGTGTACAGTGCATAATAATTTTGTATTTATAAACACAAAACATACACAAACTTGTCTATATATTTAGGAAATATTTAAATGTATTAATAAATATTTACCAATAATTGAAATTCTAAATAAACATTTATTCATTGTTATATTTTATGTTTTTCTTAAATAAATGCATTTATGTGTATGTGTTCATGAATACAAAATTAATTAGCACAGTATACCGGCATAAATTACGTAAACACAAACTTTTATTCTGGATGCGATTAATCGTTTGACAGCCCTAAAACTATATAGCATAAAAAAGTTCATGCAAAGCATATTTTACTTGAAAAAAATACCCTTACAACCTAATCTAAATTCCCTACATTAGCCCCTAATGTTTTAGGCTCAGCCCCTGATGGCTTTATATCCTAGATACGCCCCTGATGTCAACTACAATATAATAATGATTAGAATCTTTCCACAGATTGAAAAGCAGAGCAGACCCTCAACGAAAGCACGTCATTGATATCCTTAACTGAAACATTATTTCATTTTATTTTGAGAATGTGAAAGGCATGTGACTGATTTCATAAGACATGGCCTAGCTAAAAGCTAAATTAATCTACCTCTACCTTTTGGATTATTGGACCATAAAGCCCTGAAATGCTGGTCTGGGATGATAATTGTTGATCAGTATTATATGTTGAACCCTTGCCGATGTAAGGCTCAGAATCTTTGCAACCATAGTTACTAAGAAATGGATTTTCAAGAGAAAGCAGCACGTGGGAATTTAAGTGCCATTTGAGTAAAATTGAATTGGCCTGCTGAAAAGATCATTCCATTTTAAAGACATTATGGGGGACATAAAAAATATCCAACCCGGTCTCATGAATAACACGCTGTTGCATTATCGTGAAATAAGTACGCCAAAGTTCGATTTTGCGTGCATATGATACGCCAATGTTTGCGTGCACCTCGCTGGAGAGCAGCCATTTTGAAATTTACATGAAGAGGAAACACTGAAATAATTAAAATAATACTGTTAGGTTTAGGGTTAGGGTTAGGGTAGAGGTTATAATATGCACGCACGCTAACATTAGGTTTAGGGTTTAGGGTTTGGGTTAGGTGTCAGGTTAATAAGACAAAATGCCGGTTAATATGCATGTGTGCTAAATTGTCAAATCATATGCACGCAAAAATAGGCATATTTATGCACGCAAAATCGAACTTTGGCGTACGTATTTCACGATAATGCAACTCGCGTGTTATTTATATGCAATTCATGAGACTGGGCTCAAATATCTTGGGTCAATGTGAGGGATCATGAAGTATCAGCTAAATAAAATAAAAAAATGGTTAAGTGTTAAAATAAATCATCTTTCTTCAACACAAAAAAAATTGTTGGTAATTACATGAATTATGCTGTTGCATCAATTGCATATACTGTATTTCACTCATAATGTTGCCCCCTTTGGACAATGATCGACACACGATGTAAGATTTCTGTAGCTTTTATTTGCCCCGTGCTTATTTTGTTATTTTTTTCAGCAACAGATTCGGGACGCCGAACTTCACAAAGCATAATCAAACACGACAACCAGCTTCTTCTTTTTCTTCTCCTCCCCTTCCGCTCTCTCCTGTCTCACACTCCACAGCGCCACCTACAGCACACATGGTTGTCTATATGCTATTTCCTCAGTATTCAACAAAACCATCCACAATCACGTGAACACAGAAAAAAATCAAATTGTTATTGTTGAGGTCTCCTTACACACCTCCCCTACAAAAAAATAAATACAATTAAGTATTCCAAAACATTTTCTTTTCCGGCTTGACTATCATTGTGAAACACTTTAGGACATAAATTCCACTAACAGTAAAATGTACATGCTACAGCACAGCTTAACAATAAAATCAATAATTAAGTTTTTTTTATACAACTGTGNCACACACACACACACACACACACACACACGCACACACATGCACACACACACACGCACAGTGAGAGCACACATTTAAGATAAAGGAGAGAGAAGCACAGGTCAAATATAACAGACTATAAATTCCTTTATGCAATATTAAGTAAGTAAAACTTTAAAATTCTAAAGCAGCCACCCCGGCCAGGCAGATGCAAAACAGTATGCAAACGGTGGCGAGGAATCCAAAACTCTAATCGAGAAAAAAAACCTCAGGAGAACCCAGGCCCAACCAGGGGATTCCAGTTCCTCTCTGGCAAAAGCTGCTCCCTCTGCACAAGCTCCATAGAGCTTGCACAAGGCTAAATAAAATAAATAAACTTACTAATAAGGTAAATTATAGTTTAAGATTATCAATAATAATCTAATAGCATTTTACATTTTGTGGTGAGGACGTGTCAGGTGACCGCGTCCTTCTTTATCCAGCTCTATCATCTCAGCTCTTGTCAGGTCCCCACTTCCAATTCTCCGCTCTACCATCAGGTCAGGCCATGAACTGCATCCTGCTCGCTGTGGTAACCTTGGAACAATGAGACAAGACTGGCTGAAGTAGAGTACTGTTCTGCACTCTTTGATGCAACAAGTACATCAGTTGTGTTTTTGGTTCCGGTTGATCGAACTAGTACAGCCTAAACCCTCAGAAGATTTATATTATGGAAGTCTAGTGTATGCCTGTCTGTTTAAGTCTGTTTAAACTGACAGAGTGTGTCTGCCTCCCGGACAGTGCAGGGAAGACTGTTCCAAAGTTTAGGCGCTAGATAGGAGAAGGATCTACCACCTGCACTTTATTTTGAAATTCTAGGTATTACCAACTGTCCTGCCTGAGAGCGTAATGCACGTGAAGGACTGTAATACAAAAGGAGTTCATTCAAGTACTGAGGAGCTAAACCATGTAGGGCTTTATAGGTAATAAGCAAGATTTTAAAGTTAAGGTGATGCTTTATAGGTAACCAGTGCAAGGTTGACAGAACCGGGCTAATATGTTCATTCTTTTTTGTATGTGTAAGAACTCGAGGTGCCGCGTTTTGGACCAGTTGGAGTTTTTGTAATAAGCCTGCAGGAAAACCACCTAACAGTGCATTACAGTAATCTAGTCTCGATGTCATGAATGCATGAATTAACTTCTCTGTATCTGACATTGACAGCATATGACGTAGTTTAGATATATTCTTAAAATGGAAAAATGCAATTTTACAGGTGTTGGCGACGTGGCTCTCAAATGACAGATTACTATCGAATAGAACGCCAAGATTCTTTGCTGACGACGAGGGTTTTATGCAACATCCGTCAATAATTAAGCAGTATTCTTGGTTGTTACTTATAGCAGTTTTCGGTCCAATAAGTAACACTTCTGTTTTGTCCGAGTTCAGTAATAAAAAGTTGTTACTCATCCAGTTTTTTATATCGAATATGCATTCCATTATTCGATGGAACTGCTGTGTTTCATGAGGCTTTGAGGAAATATAAAGTTGAGTATCATCAGCATAACAGTGAAAGCTAACTCCGTGTTGCTTTATTATATCTCCTAGAGGTAGCATGTATAATGCGAAGAGCAGAGGCCCTAAGACTGAGCCCTGTGGTACATCGTACTGGACTTGCGATTTGTGTGACACCTCATTGTTTATTGCTACAAATTGAAAACGGTCGGATAAATAAGATTTAAACCATTTCAAAGCTATTCCTTTAATGCCGACGTGATTTTCGAGTCTATGTAGGAGTGTGCTGTGGTCAATGGTGTCGAATGCAGCACTAAGGTCTAGCAGCACCAATAACGTGATACACCCTCGGTCAGACGCCAATAGCAGATCATTTGTAACTCTGATCAAAGCAGTCTCTGTACTGTGACATGCTCTAAATCCAGACTGGAATTCTTCATTGATGTCATTCATTTGGAGGAAGGAGCTTAATTGAGTTGAAACTACTTTTTCCAGAACTTTAGATATGAAAGGTAGATTCGATATAGGCCAGTAGTTCCCTAGTTCTCTAGGGTCGACTTGGGGTTTTTTGACAAGGGGCCTTATAACAGCCACTTTATATGCTTTAGGCACATGTCCTAATGTCAGAGATGAGTTAATAATACCAAGAAGAGGATCTATAATTTCTGGAAGCATCTCTTTCAGTATATTTGTAGGTATAGGGTCTAGCATGCATGTTGTTGATTTAGATGATCTAATGATTTTAGACAGCTCATCGTGATCTACGGTATAAAATAATTGCATTTTCTTCTTATGGGCGCTGTAGTTAGTTTGTTCAGTTGGTTTCACTTCTGATTGCATTGTTATAATTTTTTCTCTAATATCTTGGATTTTATATGTGAAGTAGTTCATAAATTCATCACTGCTATGCTGATATACAGGATCAGAAGTCACTGACGATTTATTTTTTGTTAATTTAGCCACTGTGTTAAATAAAAACCTTGGGTTGTGCTGGTTTTCTTCTATTAGTGATGAAAAGTAGGCGGATCTAGACGTTTTTAGGGATTTCCTGTATTTTCGAATACCATCCTTCCATGCTGTATGAAATACCTCTAATTTAGTTTTCTTAAAGTTGCGCTCATTGAATTTTCAGTGGTAATGTCAAGATCTTCAACGTTATTTCTCATACTAGTGATTTGAGACAATTTGGGCAGATTATCGAGAAACGCATCTTTGGTAGTTGAAGTTATTGTTAAACAAGACAAAAAACAAACAATCAAACACAAACAAAAATAAAAACAGGAGAGGGAATTACACAAAAACAATAAAAACAAAATTACAAATTAAATAGGTTGAAAAGCTTATAAGCTGTGCAAATTTTACAAGTTTTTTGTGCTTTCATATTATAAGAAAACATAATTGTTTTTAAATACTGCTTTATCTCTTGTAGAAAGACTACAAAAAAGCTCCTCTCCCCCTCTCAACAACAACTCTTCACCACATGATGTCAGCAACAAAAAAGAGGTAGGACTTTTTGGACGACTGTCCAATGGCCATGCATTTTTAGCCCTCCCCTCCAGGCCCAACTTACATCAAACCAATCAAAAGGGAAGGACAAAATAAAGCCCCACCCTACATTTTTTTTCAAATTTAAGAAGCCATTTCACTCGGACGTCACGATACGGAAAAGAAGTCAACTTCCGCAACTTCCGTTTCATGGTAACTTTAAATTTCAACAGGCGACCGGCGCCACTGGTTACATTCGATAGGTAAATTAATTTTAATAATACTTATTAAATGAGCGTGTGT